>NC_066833.1:10681616-10708030 GCF_001640805.2 Lates calcarifer | reverse complement strand
GAATCGTTCCAGCGTGATTGGAGTCTTGTCTCAATTTTTGGTTTTCTATCAGACTTCCAATTCAGAAATAATTGCCTTAAACAAAAAGCTGACAACACCACTTTGCAAAGTTTCATCAGGATGCTAATATCAGCTGATCAACTCTGATATTCTGGAGGAAGCTTTGTTAAGAACATTCATTTTGTAATAGGCAATATACAAACCAAAGCTTTTAATGCTGCCTCCTCCTCTGCTGGGAGTTACTCCTACGATTTAGACAGTATTTGTTTCAAAGCATCTTCTCTTTAAACAACTAAATTATTTGGGATGAGCACATATGTGATAATGGTGCTTGTACTTAATAGACAGCCATGTAGAAATAGGCAGAGGAATGCAGGAAAGGAGCAAAACTTCAATAACTGTCGAACACTTTATTTCATATAATATATCATACCACAACAATGTGCCTGTCTTGTACTTAGTGTTTGTACTAATCTTGTTTTATTTTCGAGCTGAATGTGGAGCTGAGTTGTTAAAGCCGTGCAGATGTCAGGACTGTGCAGTAAACCAGGTAGAAAAGGCTTTTCTTTTTTGGGCAGGTGTTTAACTGACTGTGTTGTAGAGCTTGTTTTCACTCTGTGATACTCAACAGCCTCTTTCCCTCTCTCTGTGTGTGTTTTCTGCATATGACATGTACTGTGGTTAGGGTGTGAAGGATGTTCATTGCACATCTCTGTGACCTGGTGGCGTAGGCGTTGCTGCGTGTTCAAGTGCACACAAGTCCTGTTGAAACATGAATTAGGCATCAGAGTGCTCTTGTCCCTGCTGCACCTCAGCTTGTATCCATTTAGCCACTTATTATACCATCAATTAAGTGTAACTCAGAGTTGGAGTCTAGCTTAACAGTTCTGTGTTTGATTCTACAAAGCTCAGCAGTATTAATTTCAATGGAGATTAAATGTTTGAAATGAGATTTCAGGATTTGGTTTGCATTTATGTTACTAAGACTGAGGATGAAATACCACTAAAGGATGAATGTTAAAAGCAATTTGACTGAAACACATGCAAATGAATGTGAAGTAGATGTTGTCCCAAAACCATGTCATTTGTTTGACTGACAGAGAAATCTGCATCTTGATTAGACAGAGGAATGTAGGTCTGCAGTTTGAATGAAAGGACGAGTTAAAAGAAGGAAAGTAGGGAAAGGAGGAAAGAAAGGAATAGAAGTGAAGGATAGGTGGAGAAGCAAGGATGGTTAAATGAAATGAAATACTGTGGAAAGGAAAGAGGGGTGCTGATGAAGAGGAATTAAGGAAATGAGTAGCAGATCGAAGGTGCAAATGGAGGGAGGTGGAAGAAAAACAGATGCAGTGCAAGAACCCCAGTGCCTTTGATTCACACTGGTTTGATATGAGAAGAAAAGAGCAGAGGAGAGAATGAAAGTTCATCAACATTTGGCGGCAGTTGTTCTGCTGTAGGAGGAGGGTTACAGCAGTGGGCTTGTATTGACTGAGTGTAGTGACTTTGGGAATTACTTAGAAATATTTATCTTGTTCATGCTGTTATCACTTTGCTTCACCAGTCTGAAGTCAAACTTCAAAATATTAATTGTCAAGAAAACACTCATCAATACCAAAATAATTCACATACCCAGGTCAGTGACTCACTGCTGAGTTAAAATGTGCAACTTTGTAGCCATAATACCAAAACCAAGAATAGAGTTCTGTTCATTTCCAAGATGTCAGTTTTATCGTGTACTTAGATAATAATAGTTTCCTATATGTTACAGTGTAACACAGAGCACCAGAGAAAATGATCTGTCGGGTCACATGAATGATTCCAAACATGTACTGCACTCCTTTAAGACAGAAAGAAAAGATGGACGTCTTCTTAACTGTATCTAAATGCTGGGTCGGTGCCTGGTGAAGCTTTTTTGAGCTACAGTATACAGAGATGTGAACATTACATGAAGGTGTATTACTGTTATTCCTCTGATATTAGTACACAATTCACATGCATATAACTCTTCACAAGCATTTATTTTCTACGTATTTCTTTTTAATGATAGTTGGTGTTGTTGGTTGGTTATACCAGAGCCACAGAGTGTTTGGCTTCTGTTACCATGCTACTGTAAGAGAGAGGTACTTTTTTTAACATGTTGGTTTTTCTCAGTTTTATATTTTGACTATTTTATCTGGAAATTACCAGAAAAAGGTTAATTCTGCAAGTAATTTGAAATTTGCTGAAACTGGGTAAAACAAACAAGAAATTGTGATGTAGCATGGTTAAAGATTAACCATCCTGTATGTATCACTCTTTGGCTTTTGGCAGTACAGAATGAGTTGCACAAGATGAAGGTACTAACCAGAACCCTCTTTTGGAAGAGTTCTGGTACTCCTGGTTCTCCTTTTACAGAGACCAGTGAATGAAGGAACCAACTAAATAACCTCTCTGTCATAGAATTATAACATTTTCACTACACTGCTTGTATCCAAAAAAAACAAAAAAACAAAAACAAAAATCTCATTTTATACCATTGTAACAATAATAATGCTTTCTATTACTGTTTTCCTACATTTTATATATATGTATATAACATCTTTTTTGCATTAAAATCCTCATTTTAAAACAGGTTTTGCCAAAGATGTCATACTTGTTTTAAACATGTTCAGTTTTTTTAAGTTACGATGCATGCCCAGCACATCTGCTAAGGTTAATTAAATATGAGTCAGGAGAAATTATTTCCCTCATGTCCCCCATACCCTGCAAGGTGAATCATTAACATTGCCAACCCAATTTAGTCCATCATTTAAGCAGCTGATAAATTGTGCCTTTTGTGATAAGAGATAGATGTTGGCCCCAAATTAATGCAAGACTAATTATCAATTAGAAAAAGGAGATAAGGTACACTGATTGCGACGAAAAGTTTTTTGAGTTTCTCTGGCATAATGCCATCGCACTGCTAGGTCATATTCCTCCAATTAATAAGCATTTAGTCACAGTCTGTGGCTTAAGGTGCTTCTTATTTATCAGACACTATGGGTGCTGGACTCGGGCTGCAATCAGAGAAGTTAGTAGTAATGAGACACAGAGGCCAAGGGAATGTTTTATCAGTCAAGGCTTAATTAGCATATCCCAGACCTCTCGGCCAATGGGGAGAGGGAGAGGGAAGTAATTAAATTCTCCTGAGTCACTGCCAAGGTTCATTTTGTGCACAGTGTTCAGTATGGATCCACAGCCCGTGTGTAAGAGTGTGTGCGTGTGTGTATTTTCAACATCCAATGCTCTGATTAGAATGTCTATTTAAGTCCTGGTGTTTGTGTTAATGCATGTCAGAACTTAAATTAGTTACAGAGATTAATTGCAGTGCACTTGTGGACTCTTCTCACGGTCTGGATCAAACGTCACTGAAATGGAACAAATGAAAGGAGTGAGGAGGGACTGAGCGACTGCTCTGTCTACCTGACTGATATCCCTTTGTTTATGTTTGGATGGTTGCTCCCTAAATCACTGTGAAATGATACATTCCGGTTTTACCATTACATTAAAAGACTGTTGCTCTCACTGAGGATCGTCTTCACACTTTGCAGATCTGTGCACCTCTCAGCAATGTTAAGTATCATTTTGCTTCACCTAATATGGATGACTGTTAATGGCTCTTGCGACTTTCCTAAAACTCCAAATGTGCTGGACTTTTTTGGCTTGAAAGAGCAGAATGTCTGAGTAAACGAGCAGCTGATGGAGAAAGTTTTAAAACTCTCTTATCTAATAGTCTCTCAAGTGTCCCCCAACATTTGGAATTTGCTATTTTCACCAAATGAGGGCTCTGTTTGTGTGAGACATGTCACTAAGACGTAATGCTTTGACATGTAATCTGTTCAGATTATGACTAACGCTGCAGTAAAATCCTGATTGGCCTCATGCTGGTTCATTCGTGGACTGATGCTGCATTTGAGAGGCTGTTAAACTGGCTGGTTGATTCACTGACTGACTCTATGAAATAGTCACTGACTGACTGAATATGTAATTGCTCCAACCTCCCTCCCATGGCAGGTTTGGCATGCTGTAATTATTAGCAGTTATTATTAGTAGTTTTAATAAGCATTGGAAGCCATTGTAATTAGGATTTCCTATTATGAGTGGGTGCCAGTTTGTGGACGTGTGAGTGAGTGTGTGTGCATGTGTGTGTGTATGTATATGTATGTGTGTGTCTACTTGGCAAGGTATTGTTCAGTCGTAGCTATTATTGGCAGCCCGGCAGCCTGCGTTTTGTTCCTATGACTTCTTATTGTTTTTCATGTACACACTGCGTTTGAACGGCGTCCTTGGAACTGCCAGACCTCCCAAAACCCTCATTAATTCTAGTCAATTTATGATCTTGTTTTCCCTATGTCTGAATATTCATGATTCAAGGCTGATGAACACAGATCATATGGGGAGGTTTCTTGTTTGTTTTCATTCATTTGTTTTTTGTTTGTTTGTCTTTTAAAACACAATCACATGCACACATCCATTGTAATCACATTAATACAAATGTACCCCCAGCTTGTTTGTTACCTCTGTCTAAAACCCATCTAAAAACTGTGCACTTCAGTACAGTATGAATCAGCACTGATAGCAGAAGTGATGCAGAAGGCCAAATGTCAGTTTTCCATTAAGTCATCAGATGTAAAATACAGGAAATACCATACTTTGGGTGGGGTTCTTTTAAAGTTTTATGAGATTCTGCTAAAGTAGCAGAGGGGAACTTTAGGTCTCTTGGTAATTCACAAGTAAAAAGACAAAAAAGGAGAAAAAACAGAGATACTTACCACTTTCCAGCTGTTTCTAACATTTCACAGCCCTCTCAGGGGTCATGACACCCAGGTTTGGAGCCACTGTTCTAGTGTAAATGAATCCTTTGAAATGTAGATACAACCTCACCTCAGGCGTGGGAACATGGGAACAAACCAGTGACCACATTCTAAAAGTAGAGAGAGCAGAAGTTGAAGTGTTAATTACAGCAAATTCAGTTTTGTGCATGTGTGTGTGTGTGTGTGTGTGTGAGGCCAAAGATTCACATCCTGACAGGGTCATGGACAGTGTATTAAGAACACTGAGTGTGTCCTATTAAGTGTTTGTCTGTAAAAATTACATTTCCTCTGTCCCCTGTGCACAGTAATGACTTGTGGTAAACTCCACTGGCAGCTGTTTCCCCTTTCACCATCCCACACACACACACACACACACACACACACACACACACACTCACTCACTCACAATGATAACATTGAGGCATCTTGCTAACACACAAACTCGCGTTGTCTGTCTTGCCGGATCCTCCGGCCCTGGCTTTGTGTGCCAGGCTCAATCCACATTACTTGGCCACACTTGTTCTGACTTCTTGGGGTGTGTGTGTGTTTGTGTGTTCTGCTGTGTTCGGCTGCTTGCCAGCATTGTCTCATGATGTGAGTTCAACTTGAGACTTCCAGGAGTAGACACAAACTGAGTTCAGACATTCACATTCAGCCACACACTCAAACAAACACATAAGTCAGTAAAATATTATTTATCTATTTTTTTTGACCCAAATACAAAGACTAGTAGCATTGTTGCTATCTCCATTTAAGGCAGTTGAAGTGGTTGGACCTGGAGGAATACACCACAGCTTCATGTGGGTCCACAAAGCTCACATAAACAGAGAAAATAAACTGCAGAAAACCACAATACAGATTTTTTGTGCTCGGATTACCACATACCTCCAGAATTTCAGTTTTGTGCAGTTTGTTCAGTTACTCAATGTGCATACATATAAAATCCAACACTTGTGCATGAGCTCCTCATCTTCAGAAAAGACACACAAACAGACATAATCCTTCACTGCTACAGTGTTTAGTTTGTCAGGAGAGGATGATGAAAGGAGAAAAGACAACCGTCAGAGAGAGAGAACAGGGCTACTGCTGCTTTTTGCCGAAAAGGAAATGAAGTTGCTGTGTTCGCCTCAGTAGTTGTCTGCTTTTCTTTCATCTTTTCTCCTCATTGCCTCAGCAAAGTTACAAACCACCACACAAACCTCACTCATCTTTTCATAACTGTGATTCTCTTGTCTGTTTTTATTCATATTTTCCCATCACACTTTTTTTTCTCACATGCATCTTTCTAAACTTTGTCTGACCTTGTTACGTAATGACAGGGAAATGAAAATGTGGTTTTGTGTTTTGTGTTTTCTGCCTCTGGAATCTTTTCAAGAAATGACAAAAATGGCCCCATTTTCCAAGAATGCTAATACAGTAACTCACTGAAAGTTTCCAATGGAGTCAGACTCCGTGGTCACACGAGCTAACATGACCTTTCAATTAGAGAAAGAAAATGTGGAATTGTGAAGCTGTCACTCAGCAGCTGTGACAGCACTGGCATTGTTTTATCTGAATTCTTTCTTTTTTTGTGAATAATATTTAGTTCTCTAAAAATAATTACAACAGAATAAGCTGGAAAGAAAACCAAATCATACAGAAATGACCAGCCTCACTAATTACACAAGTGACCTGTTAATTTATTTATAGAGCACATTTAAAATAACAAATGGTGACCAAAGTTACAGTCAGACAAACACACAAAAAGTACATAATGATGAAACGCTAAAAACAGGAAAGATTCTATTAACCTTAAACCTCACAAGTTTGTTTTAACTTAGGTGGAAGGATCACATGTTGAAAAATACCTCATTTACATTCCCCATTAGATACAGCACCTGAAACACTGCAGCTTTTCTGTTAACGTGACATTTTAGAAAGGCAGAGTTTATTTAACCCAATTCAACATTTTTTTATCTACCCTTGCCCTAGATCAGTTCCAACTGATCCAAGGGTACCAACTCTCTAATTTTTTGTTGAACATGCAGGTCCCTTGGGACAAATGGTGGCTCTGGAATTTCAGGTGCCGAATGTGAGAGTTCAAGCCCAACAAGGTACTTTTAATATAATGTTTTTCCCTATCTCTGTCTCCTCTTGGTTTGTGTCTCTTTCCTGTCGACTCTACAGTAAACCCCCAAGAATATGAAGAAAAAAGAATCTACAGGTCTGTAGAAATTGTCAAAGAACATGAATAATAGTAGTATTAGTTATCAAAATGCAGCAAATTACAAGCATCTGTTTTCTCATGTTTTTGATGATTATGTGCTCCAACAAAAACTATATAACAAAAAAGGTTATATACAAAACCTGACACCTCTAATGCTAAACTGTCATTTAAACTTTTACTTTTTAACAGAATTTGTTTCTGTACCAAGGTACACGATGTGAAAGGTTCTCCTTGTACTTTTGATGTTGTCATGTTCCAAGTAAAACACTGTCATCTTGATCTTTCTGTCCTGACATTCATTCATTTTGTCTTTCAGCAACATGAGCTGTAGCTCATAGAGGCCAGAGTGATGTAGGCTGTAGACCAACAAGTCCTCCGTCTGTAGGAGCATAACAGTGGCTGTCATGGTAACAATAAGCAACACATAGTTAAGGTTATGGAAAGGTCACACTAGGTTTAGGCACAAAATCTACTCAGTTAAGGAAAAGACTGTGGTTTAAAAAGAAACAATGCTAACCAATGGTTTCACACAGGAAACAAACAGTGATTCCTGAAATCCTGAATCGACCCATCCATCCACCACAGCCTCCTACTAAACTGGACTTTCTTGCTCCAACTACGTCACCTGACGTCCTCCTTTGATCCGACCATATGCCTGCTAGTCACCTAACAATGAAATATAACCATTAATGCTCAATACAAAGTCTAGTTGATCAATTCTGTGTTTGAAAGGAGACATTACTGAATAGCTTTTTGAATTAACTGTATTAATTTTATGATACTGCACCACCAAACAAGGTTTGAGGACTTTCTTTCCCTAGATTTAGCCTCTTGGGTGATGCTTACTCACAGACTATGTACAGACCCAAAGAGAGGCCAACAAATTGTTAGGTTTAAATGAAAGATTGCTAAAGTGGGTCAGGCTTGTTAAACACCACTGAAAGGAAAGTTATTGCAGAACCTGAGAACCTTAATTCGGGACATTTAAACAAACTTGCGATTTAAAACTGTGTGGATAAATAGAAAGAACTACAGGAAGGGGAAAAATACTGTTTTTGATAAACAAAGTAGAAGATTTTCTGTTATTTCTGACACAAACACACAAATTCTTATACAACCACAAGGAGCTTTCAGCCTATATACACACACCCAAATCACACACAGTTACAGTCAGTCACAGGGATGGGACCAGCATGACATGAGCAATTATAATCTTCCAAAAATACATCTCCCTCTTTACACAATCCCTGTCCGAGCTAATAGACTTGGTTGTTGAGGATTTGTGTTCAAATAGCTTGAGGGAAGGAAGCAGGATAAGGGACAGTGAAAGAGAGAGAGGATATAAACTTACATGCACAAATATACGCCTGTTTAGCTTCTAATCCTGAGCTAGCGATTTGCAGTGAACAGGAAAAACTCATACAGTCTGCTCCTTGATTGTCTCTTTTCCTGTTATGTTCTTCAAGTACAGATTGCTGCACAGTTCATTTCTGTGCAGGTCAGTTAGAAAAGGAATGACAGACTAACAGCCATGTCATGTTTTCTTCCAAGACAAGATATTGGAGAAAGGAAAACACTGAAACGGATAAATACGTGTGAAATAGAAGGAATGATTCTGTCGAAACGTTTCACCTCAAAACCCTGAGGAGACACAAAGGGAGACTTTAGAGGAAAAGAAAGAGGGATGAGTTTTTTTCCCAGCAGAGGGGCACACAAGGACAGAGAGCTAGAAGATGACAGGAGAATGAAAGATGAAGATAAGTGGCGAGAAAAGGAAATTGCACACTTGTTTTTGTTTCTCTGTATTATGCAGTTAGACCACCAATCTATCATCTCTTCTGCTTTTATTAGTTTTATTAAGAAATTCATGCAACAAGCGATAATAAATCACACTGTGGATTTAATCTGATGCCAATTCTGAAATTATGAGCTATGAGTGGCACTTAATTTTGGTCCAGCATTGTTCCCTGTTTTTCAGTGGGAATACCTTTAGCTGCACTGAGGATCTGGTATCACTACTTTAATTCAGGTCTTTTCTTCGCCACTTTTCTTAGTTGTATACAGACATATGCACTTCCAACAGAGATCATAAATATGTTGAACTTATCATTACATTATATACTTATCATTGTCATTACACAACATTATCACTACATAGCCTACATCGGCATTAACACCTGTTTGTTTGCAATTCCAGAGCAAACATTGCAAGTTATTAAATTAGTCAGTACCTTCTTTAAACTTCAATATATGTGCATGTGCATGCAATATTTCCAGCTCCATTGGAATGGAATGGATCATCTGCCCTTTATATACCCACTACATTAAAGCTCCATTGACGATGGCTTTTTAATGTTCAGTGAATGTGTGCAGGGAGAAAGAGTCAGAGTGGATTTAACTCTTATAACTTGCTCTAGAACCAAAGTTTAGTCTGAGTTTGTTAAACCTGCTTTCTTGATCAGGCCATCATGCCATCACTCCACTGCTCCAAATACTCCAGATGGCCAGTACGGTTCTGCTTATGAGTCTCATTTGGTACCAGTTTGTTGGTAGTGCCATAAGCTGAGCTTCTCATGACTGAGTGCCATGTGCTGGCATGGAGAACTGGTGGACAGATTCTCTACTAAAGCCCATTTTATCCTCTGGAAGGCTGTGCTGAAGCAGGAAGGGCAGAGAGAAGTAGATGGATGGAGAGTGAGAGAGGGGTTTATCAGGTCAGGACCCTCCAAATGTCACCCATTTTCCTCTCTCCATTTATCTTACTGGAACTCTCTTCTTGCTCTCTCTGTCTGTATCAGATCCATTTTTCTCAACCAAATGGTAAAAATTCTACCATGCACAATATGTCAAACAAATGCATTTAGCAAGTAAATCAAAGCAAACAAAGGGCAGTTTTAGAGACACTTAGATGATCTGTCTTATATCCAGCCTTAGGGTCATGTGATCAGTGCCTGGATTGTTGTCCAGGAAACTGTTTGGAGAGTGAGTGAAGGATGAAAGGAAGAGTTAAACATGGATAAAGGAGTTAAAAAGGATAAAGAGTGCAACAGGATGAGGATTAGCTGTTGATTTCTCCACGTTTGTTCCAAGCCTTTGTGTTTGTTTCTTGGTCTTTGGGAGACTGTAGATGTTTTCCACAAAAGCTGTAAAATTATTCATCCATGGAACAGTACAGAAGGTAACAGTAACAATACTTCATGATTTGGTACAAAATTCCAACAGCATGATAAGTTGACTTCACTGACATTTTTTTCCTTGTTAGGCATTGACTTCTAACCAGTAGTGGTCACACTAACCAGGCGTGGGCTACTTCTTACCTCTGAGCTCATACTCCCACTACCTCCACTGACTTCATTAGCTTGGTTCTCAGACATTCCTGCTGACTCACACACACACACACCTAATAACACACACTGCTGTCCTTTTGGCAGCCCCATTTTATGGAGTTACTTTCCTATCTTTATTCAGGAGTGTCATCATTAAGTTTGAGAGCATTATTTCTTTATTTCATGTTCAGTTTTTGCAATGCTTTCCTTCAAAATCTCCTCTCTGTTCCACTGTTCCAGCTCAGATTTCCTCTGTTCCTGCTCAAAAACTGTTTACTTAAATGCATTTTGTTTTAGGGTAATGTTTCATAACTCCCACCATAACAGTTTTCTTCAGGGTATTTTAAATCTGTAAGTCATTTACCTTATATGTGATAGCTTATGTGATCTGTGCAGTGTCTTATCTGTACAGCCTATGGTGACTTAAGTTCATTAAACCTGTCATCCATTCAAAACAACCACATTTATTTATTTCCTTTAACTGTCTCAGTGTGGTAAATCCTCAACATGTGGAAGCAAATGGAGCTGGTCATGGTGCTGAAGTTGGACCTGCAGTACCTCCACCTGAAGTTCCCGGGGATGCTGATCATCTTCTCCTCCGTCGCCCACAGGCACCAGTGGAGGACTGCTAACCTGGGACAGTTAAATAAATTGAGTAAAAAAGTATATTTCAGACCCTTAAACCCACTATCAGGAGCAATAAAACTGCTGTAACTAACTACAGTATACAAACGTTACAGGAACAGGCTCATTAGCTTGGTCATTATAAATGACATGTGGCTCATGTTTTCATGTTTTCTCATTTTTTTCAATATTAAATACAATTTGCTATTTAATAGTATCTTAAATAAATGCATGGATGAATAGCATTTATTTATCCTGAATGTTGCTATGGCGAACACAGAACAAATAGACAAAAGTGTTATTAATAACACAGGAAATTATGCATAACTCTAGCACTGCACAAATGGAGATGCCATATGAATATGCCTGTCAATATAAAAAGTTATGAAATTATTTGTAAATTCTTAGTAATATCTGCCAAGTCATAGTTAATTGTCACATACACGATCCCTTTCTTATTTTAAAAAAAATCCATAACACAGCTTAAACTCCAGTGATAAGTTAATGCTCAACATGAATTAACCATGCTATTAACAACGTTACCGTGGATAATACGTCCATGTTTATGCCGCATAATGCGGAAGTTAACCCGGAAGCCAGAACCCTTCTTGCTTTCTCATGCGCCTAGCGAGCAACTCTGATAGGATTGAATGGGCGCCATTTTCGATCCAGTATCCAGCTCTAATAATACCAGATTGTATAATACATCAACTTCTCTCTTCACGATAGATGTATTTTAAGACTAATCAGAGGCGATTGCTAGGCGGACCAGAACAAGTCGGCCAATCAGCGGTTTTCTGCCAAGCTGACGTATGTCGTCATTGTCCGCGACGTCCCTCGTCATTGGCCATGTCCTTTGGGAGGAGCTCAGAGAGGCGGAGAAACGGAGTCGGAAAACAGATTTAAACCAAGTCTGAAACATTACCTCTGTTTGCCAGTACTGTGAGTAAACGCCGTTACCAGAGAGATCTGGATGCTAAAACAAACTCTGGAGCTGCTTTTTTGTCGAGCATGAGTGAGACTGGAGGCTGAACACATGTGGCACAAAGGTAAAGCAAACAGTTGGCGGCGGCTAGTGTTAGCATGAACATTGTCGGAGAGCATTAGCATTACCTTGTAATGATATCGTTTATAGAAGGTATGCAGGTGACGTCAAGCTAGCATTAGCTTCGAGCGTTAGCACTAGCCTTATAATTTTATTATGTAGTTGGGGCTTCATTTCCTCTTTATTGTCGTTTTTATCTGCATGGGTTAACGTTTGTTTGTGTTTCTGTGACTAAAGCATCCCTGATATGAGTTGTGGAGGGTAGTAACTGCTTCATAGTCAGTTTATCTGTTTACACCTCCATTTCCATCTCTTTATAATTACTTTGCATACATTGTACTGCTTCTTTTTGTGCTCTATCTTGGTCATTTTAAGCCAGTTTATGGTGCTCGATGTGATCATTTTGTGTCTGTTTGTGGTTGTTTTGCATTCTTATTGTGTCTGTGTAGTTTTGTGTGTTCCAGGCAATGTTCCCTCTAAGCTGCGCGCCTGCGCAATCGCGCACCGCTCCCGCTTTCTCCGCGCACGGCAAAGCTATGTAGCGCATAAAATTACAGTGTGTGACAGTGTGCACGTCTGATGTTCCTCACAGTGGTCCAAGGAATTCTCAGGGAGTTTGTGTGTATGCTCAGACACATGAAAAATTAGGGGGAACATTGGTTCCAGGTCATTTAACATTTCTTTGTGGCCATTTTGTGTTTCAGTGTGGCAGCTAAGTATCTCATTGTGATCGTGTTTCTACCCAGTTTGTTGTCTCTGTCGTTTTGAGTGTCTTTGTAGCTTTGTGGTAGCACTCTGTCCATACCATCCACTGATCCCCCATTGTGTATATTATTGCTTAGAAATTTGTTTGTGGTGACTTGAAACTTTATTGAGCTCAGTTTTGTGTAAATTGATTTTAACTCTGTGCTCCTCCACAAGGTTTAAGCCTCAAGAGTAGGTCACAATGTATGAGCTGAGAATACTGTTAAAAAATTGCTTTTCTCTCTTAGATCAGTAAAGTCAAGGTTCTAGTGTTTAGTTTTCAGTGTTGTATTCTTCTACACTGTTCAGGTTTTGGAAGTGAACTATTCTTTATTAATGACGTTATTTGTTAAGTCTTGTACTTGTGTTTTCCAGGTTTACTGGTTCAGCTGCTGCAGCCTGGTCAGTAACCCCAGCTCTCACCCTACAAATTAAACAGGTACGTGTCCTAAAGATTTACCCAATCTGAAAAAATGTGTTGATGAGCTGAATTATCAATGTTAGTAACAGTTTTATTTTTTAAATCCCTGGTATTTAATGAGTTTGGTTTGAATATAATAATATCTGATTAATAATGTCTTTAAATTTTCAGAAAATAGTACTAGTTGTAATCATTTTTGTTTTAGTTGCAAGTTAATTTTCTCCCTGTAATTAAAAATACCACAAGTTAAAACCTTGCTTTCAAAAATTTATCTGAGTAAAAGTTTTTATTATACAATTCACAATAATATATATGATTCCTCCAGTGATCAGTAACAATAAATATTTGGGAAAAAGTTAAAATGATTATCTAAGATTTAAGATAATCATTACAGTTCACTTTTTCCCAAATATTTATTGTTATTGATTCTTAAAGATTTGGTGCTTTTTCTTATCATATGTGACAGTAAACAGCCCATTTTCTGAGATACTCCTCGACCGTTTGGAAAATGTTCGGGGTCACCTGTAATGTTGAATATTTATGTTTGTTTTGGGGTTAAACTGTTGAGGAATTGGTAGGAGTGTATTGATTATTTTCCTTTGTATGTTTCTCTCTTTATTTGCTCCAGGTGTCACCACTTCACTATCACAGAGTCTTTGTATAATGAAGAAGTTCTTTGAGACCAGGATTGAGAACTCCAGGTAATTCACAAACTGCTGTACATCAACTGTCTAACACAGAGCATTGACATTAAATTCTATATTTTCAATAACTGATCTGAAGTCTGAATACTTATATTTGTCACAATAAGACTTCATTTGTTATTAAAGTTTATTTGCATAGTTTGTGAATGTACAGTTCAAAGTAAATGAAGAATTTAAAGATCAGCTCCCTGTCTCTCCCAATCTCTTTGTCTCTCTCCCTTTCCCTCTCTCTTTCTTCCTCTCTCTCGCTCTCTCTCTCTCTCTCTCATTAGTACAGTAAATCATACAAATGTGAAGAAGTTATTCAGTTCAGTGTCACACTAGAAACACTGTAGTCTAAGGCATAAAAATGGCTTTTCATAAATGTAGTGGTTCAGCTGTAATGTAGAATATTTCTCTGTGTTTCATGGTTAAATTGTTGATGAGGAATAGGTAGTAGTGCACTGCTCATTTTCCTTTGTATGTTTCTCTTTGATTTCCTCCAGGTGTCACCACTTCATCCACAACATCATCCATGATCGCAGACACGTCGTCCATGATTGGAGAGACATTGAGGAAGAGGGAGACATTGTCCACAGTCAGACACATTGTCCCTGATCGCAGAGACCTTGTCAAAGACGAGAGAGATGTTGTCCATGATGTCGGAAGATATTATTGGTCCCCGATAAGTCAGCATCCCCGGCGTTCATTGAGACATTGTCGATGATCACAGAGACACCATCTAGGATCTCAGAGACATCGTCCACGACCACTAAGACATTGCCCATAATTGCAGAGACTTTGTCCATAATCACAGAGACATTGTCCGCGATTACAGAGAGTCTTCGTACAATGAAGAAGTTCTTTAAGACCAGGACAGAGGCCTCCAGGTAATTCATTAACAGCTTTACATCAGCTGTCCAACACAGAGCACTGACATTAAATTGTTTATGTTCAGTATTCAATATATCAGAAAAGTGTAATCGTAGAAGTAATTGATCATTTTCTTTTGTATGTTTCTCTTTGATTGCCTCAGGTGTCACCACTTCATCCACGACACAATCACAGAGACATCGTCCATGATCACAGAGACTTCGTCCAAACCTTGGTATTTAATGAATTTAGTACTGAATATAAGAAGAACTGATTAATCATATCTATTAAATCAGAAAATGTACTAACTGTAATCGCTCAGAGCTCAAGGTGACGTTTTCAAGACATCTGAAAAGTTTTGCTTAATCAGCGTTAACTATACTATGACATCTTTTGACCATTTTTGACACCTTACTATGACATTTTTTGATGGTTAACTATATTGTGACATTTTCTGACCCTTTTTGAAGCCTTACTATACTATGACATTTTTTAATCGTTTTTGATGCCTAACTATATTACAACATTTATTTTGCAGTTTTCTTAAAGATTTGATGCTTTTTCTTGTTATATGTGACAGTAATCAGCCCATTTCCTGAGGCACCCTGTAACGTTTGAAAAATGCTCTGGGTCGCTTGTAATGTTGAATATTTGTGTGTTTTGGGGTGTTTTTTTGATGAGGATGAGGAATTGGTAGTAGTGTATTAATCATTTTCCTTTGTATGTTTCTCTCTCCAGGTTTCACCATGAAGAAGTTCTTTGAGACGAGGACTGAGCCCTCCAGGTAATTCACAAACAGCTTTACATCAACTGTCCAACACAGATCATTGACATTAAATTGTATATCTTCAGTAATTGATAATAATAATAACAATTGAATAGTTTGATTTGTCACAAAAAGACTTCATTCATTATTAAAATGTATTTGCATTGTTCATGAGTGTAGAGCTCAAAGTAAATGAAGATGATGAATTTAAACATCAGCTCTCTCCCTCTTTCTTTGTCTCTCTCCCTTTCCCTCTCTCCCTCTGTCTCCCCCTCTCTCTCTCTCTCTCTTCCTCATTAGTGCAGTAAATCATAAAAGTGTGAAGAACCTATTCAGTTCAGTGTCACATGAGAAACACTGGAGTATGAGGCATAAAAATGTTTTTCTTAAATGTAGTGGTTCAGCTGTAATGTAGCATATTTCTCTGTGTTTTCATGGTTAAACTGTTGATGAGGAATAGGTAGTAGTGCACTGCTCATTTTCCTTTGTATGTTTCTCTTTGATTTCCTCCAGGTGTCACCACTTCATCCACGACATCATCCACAATTGCCAAGACGTCCACGATCAGAGACATTGTCCACGATTGGAGAGACATAGTCAAAAATCACAGTGACCGAGTTCCCCGATTTGAAAGCATCGTCCACAATCAGAGTGAGATGATCATAGAGACATTGTCCATAATCTTAGAAACACTGTCTGCGATCACAGAGATGTAGTCCATCGCTGAGGTGTTGTCCATGATCACATCTTCATACAATTAAGAAGTTCTTTGAGACCAGGACAGAGGTCTCCAGGTAATTCACAAACAGCTTCACATCAACTGTCCAACACAGAGCACTGACATTAAATTGTTTATGGTCAGTATTCAGTATATCAGAAAATTGTAACTTTTTTTTTTAACCATTTTTAATGCTTGACTATATGACATGTTTTGGCCGTTTTTGACGCCTTACCATACTATGACCTTTGTATGAGCATTTTTGATGCCTTACCTGTCATGCGGCTTCAGACAAAGGAACTGTCTTAAAGCAGCCATCTTACCTTTGCTTTCCACAGATACCCATATTCACACAGTCACACAACAGTGTTTGTGGGTTAGGTTAGATTTTATCAATTAATTTAAATGTTTTTGCTATTTCAAACAGTGCAATATCAGCACTCAAATCCAATCTATTACTGAGTACATAGTCCTGTTATATTGTTGTTAATAATATTTATAATATTGTTATATTAGTATCTTTTTTTTATATCTTGACTTGTTTGTATCATGCCCGTTTCTATTTTACTCAAATAAATAATTCTGACCACTGAATACTTTTGCTAGTCTGTTTAACATCATAGTTAATATTTTCATCCTGATGCCACTTGTAGCCAGAGATTACGATTAGTATTAATGCTTTTAACTACTTTTAGCCAGGGGTTAGGGTTGCAGCTTTTAACCAGAGGTTAGGGTTAGGGTTAAGGCTTTAAGTGTAGCTAGTGGTTAGGGTTAGGTTTACAGTTTTTTTAGCCACTTCTGGATGGAGGTTAGGGTTAGAGCATTTTTGCCACTTTTAACCAGAGGTTAGGGTTAGGGTTACAACTTTTAGCCACCTATAGCTGGAGATCAGGGTTAGGATTAGGGTTGCATGTTTCTTCAGCCACTTCTAGCTGGAGGTTAGGGTTAGGGTTACGGCTTTTTTGCCACTTTTAGTCAGAGGTTAGGGTTAGGGTTAAGGCTTTTAGCCACTTGTAGCTGGAGGTTAGGGTTAGAGCTTTTTTGCCACTTTTAACCAGAGGTTAGGGTTAAGGCTTTAAGCCACTTGTAGCTAGTGGTTAGGGTTAGGTTTACAGTTTTTTTAGCCACTTCTGGATGGAGGTTAGGGTTAGAGCATTTTTGCCACTTTTAACCAGAGGTTAGGGTTAGGGTTACAACTTTTAGCCACCTATAGCTGGAGATCAGGGTTAGGATTAGGGTTGTATGTTTCTTCAGCCACTTCTAGCTGGAGGTTAGGGTTAGGGTTAGTGCTTTTTTGCCACTTTTAACCAGAGGTTAGGGTTAGGGTTAAGGCTTTAAGCCACTTGTAGCTAGTGGTTAGGGTTAGGTTTACAGTTTTTTTAGCCACTTCTGGATGGAGGTTAGGGTTAGAGCATTTTTGCCACTTTTAACCAGAGGTTAGGGTTAGGGTTACAACTTTTAGCCACCTATAGCTGGAGATCAGGGTTAGGATTAGGGTTGCATGTTTCTTCAGCCACTTCTAGCTGGAGGTTAGGGTTAGGGTTACGGCTTTTTTGCCACTTTTAGTCAGAGGTTAGGGTTAGGGTTACAGCTTTTAGCCACTTGTAGCTAGTGGTTAGGGTTAGAGCTTTTTAGCCACTTTTAACCAGAGGTTAGGGTTAGGGTTAAGGCTTTTAGCCACTTGTAGCTAGTGGTTAGGGTTAGAGCTTTTTAGCCACTTTTAACCAGAGGTTAGGGTTAGGGTTAAGGCTTTAAGCCACTTGTAGCTAGTGGTTAGGGTTAGGTTTACAGTTTTTTTAGCCACTTCTGGATGGAGGTTAGGGTTAGAGCATTTTTGCCACTTTTAACCAGAGGTTAGGGTTAGGGTTACAACTTTTAGCCACCTATAGCTGGAGATCAGGGTTAGGATTAGGGTTGCATGTTTCTTCAGCCACTTCTAGCTGGAGGTTAGGGTTAGGGTTACGGCTTTTTTGCCACTTTTAGTCAGAGGTTAGGGTTAGGGTTAAGGCTTTTAGCCACTTGTAGCTAGTGGTTAGGGTTAGGTTTACAGTTTTTTTAGCCACTTCTGGATGGAGGTTAGGGTTGGAGCATTTTTGCCACTTTTAACCAGAGGTTAGGGTTAGGGTTACAACTTTTAGCCACCTATAGCTGGAGATCATGGTTAGGATTAGGGTTGCATGTTTCTTCAGCCACTTGTAGCTGGAGGTTAGGGTTAGGGTTACGGCTTTTTTGCCACTTTTAGTCAGAGGTTAGGGTTAGGGTTAAGGCTTTTAGCCACTTGTAGCTAGTGGTTAGGGTTAGGGTTACGGCTTTTTTGCCACTTCTAGCCAGAGGTTAGGGTTAGGGTTAGTAAAATGAAAATAGAGAAACTGAACTCAGATGTTAAGCTACAAAGCTTTATTGATTTTGTTCTAGACAACATTGAGCAAACCACAGCACAGATAATCACAGATGTTTGACACCTTGTATTATTCTATCACCCCACATTAGATTGATATGTATTGATGAGCACAAATGACGACGAGCTTATTAAAGTCTTCTACATTTCCACACATCTCTAAGAATATTCTCTAACTTTTGATGCACTCCTCAGGTGATAGAGTTGTCTTCTCCTCCTCCTCCTCCTCCTCCTCCTGCAGAGACATGGCACAGAAACTGTACAAAGTTTGAATCCTAAAACTCTATGACAAATATAATTGAAAAAGAAACTTTAATCATCCCTCAAATTTTTTCACATTTTTTGACGCCTTACTATACTATGACATTTTTTGGCCATTTTTGACACCTTACTATACTATGACATTTTTTCACATTTTTTGATGTCTTACTATACTATGACATTTTTTGGCCGTTTTTGACACCTTACTATACTATGACATTTTTTCACATTTTTTGACGCCTTACTATACTATGACATTTTTTGACCATTTTTGATGTCTTACTATACTATGACATTTTTTCACATTTTTTGACGCCTTACTATACTATGACATTTTTTGGCCATTTTTTGACACCTTACTATACTATGACATTTTTTGGCCGTATTTGACACTTACTATACTATGAATTTTTTCACTTTTTTGACGCCTTACTAACTATGACATTTTTTCACATTTTTTGACCTTTATTACTATGACATTTTTTTGGCATTTTTGACACCTTACTATACTATGACATTTTTGGCCGTATTTGACACTTACTATACTATGACTTTTTTCATTTTTTTTGATGTTTACTATACTATGACATTTTTTGGCCGTTTTTGACACTTATATACTATGACATTTTTTCACATTTTTTGACGCCTTACTATACTATGACATTTTTCACATTTTTTGACGCCTTACTATACTATGACATTTTTTTGGCCGTTTTTGACACCTTACTATACTATGACATTTTTCACATTTTTTGACGTCTTACTATACTATGACATTTTTTGGCACGTAATTTTTGACATACCTTACTATACTATGACATTTACATTTTTTGACGTCTTACTATACTATGACATTTTTTTCACATTTTTTGACGCCTTACTATACTATGACATTTTTTTACACTAGACATTTTTCACATTTTTGACGCCTTACTATACTATGACATTTTTTCACATTTTTTGACGCCTTACTATACTATGACATTTTTTCACATTTTTTGACGTCTTACTAATACTATGACATTTTTTCACATTTTTGACGCCTTACTATACTATGACATTTTTTGACGCCTTATATACTATGACACATTTTTTGATGCCTTACTATACTATGACATTTTTCACATTTTTGATGCCTTACTATACTATGACATTTTTTTCACATTTTTTGATGTCTTACTACACTATGACATTTTTCACATTTTTTGACGCCTTACTATACTATGACATTTTTTCACATTTTTTTGATGTCTTACTATACTATGACATTTTTTCACATTTTTTGATGTCTTACTATACTATGACATTTTTTATTTTTTGACGCTTACTATACTATGACATTTTTTCACATTTTTTGATGCCTTTACTATACCTATGACATTTTTTCACATTTTTTGATGTCTTACTATACTATGACATTTTTTTCACATTTTTTGATGTCTTACTACTACTATGACATTTTTCCATTTTGACGCCTTAATATACTATGACATTTTTTCACATTTTTTGATGTCTTACTAGGTACTATGACATTTTTTTCTCATTTTTTTACAATACTATGACATTTTTTGACCATTTTTGACGCCTTACTATACTATGACATTTTTTATTTTTTGTCTTGCTATACTATGACATTTTTTCACATTTTTGACCTTACTATACTATGACATTTTTTTCACATTTTTGATTACACTATGTTTTTTCACATTTTGACACCTTACTATACTATGACATTTTTTTAATTTTTGATGTCTTACTATACTATGACATTTTTTTTTGACGCCTTACTATACCATGACATTTTTTTTCACATTTTTTGACGCCTTACAATACTATGACATTTTTTTTCACATTTTTGACTATACTATGACTTTTTTGACCATTTTTTTGCCTTACTTTTTTGACAATTTTTGACATTTACATTTTTTCACATTTTTGACGCCTTACATACTATGACATTTTTTCACATTTTTGACGCCTTACTATACTATGCATTTTTGATGCCTTACTATACTATGACATTTTTTCTCATTTTTGACGCCTTACTACTGACATTTTTTTTTTTGACGCCTTACAATACTATGACATTTTTTTCACATTTTTGATGCTATACTATGACATTTTTTCACATTTTTTGACCTTACTATACTATGACATTTTTTGACCATTTTTGACCTTACTATACTATGACATTTTTTCACATTTTTGACACCTTACTATACTATGACATTTTTTAACTACTATACTATGACATTTTTTTTTTGACGCCTTACTATACTATGACATTTTTCACATACATTTTTTGACCATTTTTGACTTACTACTATGATTTTTTTTTGACGCCTTACTATACTATGACATTTTTCCTTACTATACTATGACATTTTTTCACATTTTTTGACGCTTACAATACTATGACATTTTTTTTTTTGACTATACTATGACATTTTTTGACCATTTTTTTGCCTTACATACTATGACATTTTTTTGACAATTTTTGACTATGACATTTTTTACTTACTATGACATTTTTTTCACATTTTTGACGCCTTACTATACTATGACATTTTTTTATTTTTGACTTACTATACTATGACACATTTTTTTTTACTATGACATTTTTTCACATTTTTGACGCCTTCTATGACATTTTTTTCACATTTTTTGACTATACTATGACATTTTTTTCACATTTTTGCCTTACTATACTATGACATTTTTTTCACATTTTTGACCTTAATACTATGACATTTTTTTCACATTTTTGACACCTTACTATACTATGACATTTTTTTTTTTGACTTACTATACTATGACATTTTTTTTTTGACGCCTTACTATATGACATTTTTTTTCACATTTTTGACGCCTTACTATACTATGACATTTTTTTTTCACATTTTGACGATGACTTTTTGATGCCTTACTATACTATGACATTTTTTTCACATTTTTGACGCCTTATACTATGACATTTTTTGACCATTTTTGACGCTTACTATACTATGACATTTTTTTTCACATTTTTGACTTACTATACTATGACATTTTTTTCACATTTTTGACATTACTATACTATGCTTACTATACTATGACATTTTTTTCACATTTTTGACACCTTACTATACTATGACATTTTTGATGATGACATTTTACTATATGACATTTTTTTCACATTTTTGACTTACAATACTATGACATTTTTTTCACATTTTTTGACTTACTATACTATGACATTTTTTCATTTTTTTTATACTATGACTTTTTTTTTTGCTATGACATTTTTTTTTTTTGACGCCTTTACTATGACACATTTACTATACTATGACATTTTTTCACATTTTTGACGACTATGACATTTTTTTCACATTTTGACGCCTTACTATACTATGACATTTTTTCACATTTTTTGATGCCTTACTATACTATGACACATTTTTGACGCCTTATACTATGACACATTTTTTTTACTATGTTTTGGTTTTTGACACCTTACTATACTATGACATTTTTTTTTTTGACCTTACTATACTATGACATTTTTTTCACATTTTTTTACTATACTATGACATTTTTACCTTACTATACTATGACATTTTTTTTTTTGACGCCTTACTATACTATGACATTTTTTTTTCACATTTTTGACGCTTACTATACTATGACATTTTTTCACATTTTTGATTGCTATACTATGACATTTTTTCCGCCTTACTATACTATGACATTTTTGACAATTTTTGACACCTTACACTATGACTTTTTTCACATTTTTGACGCCTTACAATACTATGACATTTTTTCACATTTTTGACGCCTTACTATACTATGACATTTTTTTCACATTTTTGATGCCTTACTATACTATGACACATTTTTGACGCCTTACATACTGACATTTTTTACATTTTTTGACGCCTTACAATACTATGACATTTTTTCACATTTTTTTGACTATACTATGACATTTTTTTTTTTTGACACCTTACTATTTATGACATTTTTTGACATTTTTGACGTCTTACTATACTATGACATTTTTTCACATTTTTGACACCTTACTATACTTGACATTTTTTAACCTTACTATACTATGACATTTTTGGCCGTTTTTGACGCCTTACAATACTATGACATTTTTTCACATTTTTGATGCCTTACAATACTATGACATTTTTTGACCATTTTTGATGCCTTACTATACTATGACATTTTTTTTTTGACGCCTTACTATACTATGACATTTTTTTTTTGTTGTCTTACTATACTATGACATTTTTTTCACATTTTTGACGACTATGCCATTTTTTGACCATACTATGACATTTTTGACGCCTTACTATACTATGACATTTTTTTTTTGACATTTTTTTCACATTTTTGACGCCTTACTATACTATGACATTTTTTTCACATTTTTTGACTTACTATACTATGACATTTTTTTTTTTTGACGCCTTACTATACTATGACATTTTTTTCACATTTTTCCTTACTATACTATGACATTTTTTTTACTGTTTTTGACGCCTTACTATACTATGACATTTTTTTCACATTTTTGACGCCTTACTATACTATGACATTTTTTTCACATTTTTGACACCTTACACTTTTTGATGTCTTACTATACTATGACATTTTTTTTTCACATTTTTGACGCCTTACTATACTATGACATTTTTTTCACATTTTTGACTTACTATACTATGACATTTTTTTCACATTTTTGACTATGACATTTTTTCACATTTTTGACTTACTATACTATGACATTTTTTTCACATTTTTGACACCTTACTATACTATGACATTTTTTTTTTTTGATGTCTTACTATACTATGACATTTTTTGACCATTTTTGATTTACTATACTATTTTTTGACATTTTTGATATACTATGACATTTTTTCACATTTTGGCCTTACTATACTATGATTTTTTTTTGACATTTTTTTATATACTATGACATTTTTTTCATTTTGACGCCTTACTATACTATGACATTTTTTTTTTTGACACCTTACACTATGACATTTTTTTTTGACCTTACTATACTATGACATTTTTTTCATTTTTTGCCTTACATACTATGACATTTTTTTTTTGACGCCTTACTATACTATGACATTTTTTTTTTTTGACCCTTACTATACTATGACATTTTTTTTCACATTTTTGATGCCTTACTATACTATGACATTTTTTTTTTTCACATTTTGATGCCTTACTATACTATGACTTTTTTTCACATTTTTGACACCTTACTATACTATGACATTTTTTTCACATTTTTGATGCCTTACATACTATGACATTTTTTTTTTTTTGATGCCTTACTATACTATGACATTTTTTCACATTTTTGACTTACTATACTATGACATTTTTTTTTTTGACGCCTTTATACTATGACATTTTTTTTTCACATTTTTGACGCCTTACTATACTATGACATTTTTTTCACATTTTTGACTATACTATGACATTTTTGACCATTTTTTGCCTTACAATACTTGACATTTTTTTTATTTTTTTACATACTATGACATTTTTTCACATTTTTGACGCCTTACATACTATGACATTTTTTCACATTTTTGACTTACTATACTATGACATTTTTTTCATTTTTGATGCCTTACTATACTATGACATTTTTTTCCATTTTTGATTTACTATGACATTTTTTTTTGACTTACTATACTATGACATTTTTTTCACATTTTTTGATTACTATGACATTTTTTTTTTTTGACCTTACTATACTTGACATTTTTTCACATTTTTGATATATACTATGACATTTTTTTCACATTTTTGATGACTTTTTGATGTCTTACTATACTATGACATTTTTTGGCCGTTTTTGACGCCTTACTATACCATGACATTTTTTTTCACATTTTTGACGCCTTACTACTATGACATTTTTTTCACATTTTGACTTACTACTATGACATTTTTTTCACATTTTTGATGCCTTACTATACTATGACATTTTTTCACATTTTTGACGCCTTACAATACTATGACATTTTTTGTTTGACGCCTTATACTATGACATTTTTTTCACATTTTTGACTATACTATGACATTTTTTTCACATTTTTGACTATGACATTTTTTCACATTTTTTGACGTCTTACTATACTATGACATTTTTTCACATTTTGACACCTTACTATACTATGACATTTTTTTTTTTTGACTTACTATACTATGACATTTTTTTTTGACGCCTTACTATTTGACATTTTTTTCACATTTTTGACGCCTTACAATACTATGACATTTTTTCACACTATACCACATTTTTTTTTTACTATGACATTTTTTTTTTTTACAATACTATGACATTTTTTTTTTTGACGCCTTACATACTATGACATTTTTTTCACATTTTTTGACGCCTTACTATACTATGACTTTTTTTCACATTTTGGATGTACTTACTATGACATTTTTTATTTTGACCTTACTACTATGACATTTTTTTTCACATTTTTGATATACTATGACATTTTTTCACATTTTTTTACTATACTATGACATTTTTTTTTTGACTTACTATACTATGACATTTTTTCACATTTTTTGACTATGACAACTTTGTACTATGACATTTTTGACGACCATTTTTTTCACTTACTATACTATGACATTTTTTTTTTTGACTATGACATTTTTTTTTTGACGTGACATTACTACTATGACATTTTTTTTTTTTGACGTGTTGACATTTTTGACGCCTTACACTATGACATTTTTTTCACATTTTTGACGTTTTTTTTTACTATACTATGACATTTTTTCACATTTTTGACGCCTTACTATACTATGACATTTTTTTCACATTTTTTGACTGACATTTTTTTTTTGACTTATATACTATGACATTTTTTTTTTTTGACGCCTTACTATACTATGACATTTTTTTCACATTTTTGATTACACTATGACTTTTTTTTTTTGACGCCTTACAATACTATGACATTTTTTTTTTTTTACTATACTATGACATTTTTTCACATTTTTGATGCCTTACACTATGACACATTTTTGATTACTTACTTGACATTTTTTTCACATTTTTGACACTATGACATTTTTTTTTTTTTTTGATGCCTTACTATACTATGACATTTTTTCACATTTTTGATGACTATGACATTTTTTTCACATATACTATGACCTTACTATACTATGACATTTTTTTCACATTTTTTGACGCCTTTACTATGACATTTTTTCACATTTTTTTACTATACTATGACATTTTTTTGACAATTTTTGACACCTTACAATACTATGACATTTTTTTCACATTTTTTGACGCCTTACATACTATGACATTTTTTTTACATTTTTGACGCCTTACTATACTATGACTTTTTGACAATTTTTGACACCTTACTATACTATGACATTTTTTTTCACATTTTTTGACGCCTTACTATACTATGACATTTTTTTCACATTTTTTTACTATACTATGACACGTCACATTTTTTGAC